>NW_024740903.1:0-15000 GCF_018991925.1 Homarus americanus | reverse complement strand
TGTATATGTATATATATGTCTAAATAAATCACTGTGAGTCTTGGTGGGTATGTCTTTACAGGAGGAGAAAACACAGACTTCGTGCCAATTCATCTTCAGGGGTGGTACAGACTAGAGAGTAATACAAATCAAGGTGTATATATACAGAGGTGGGTGAGACCAGGTCCACAATGGTCAGGTATTAGGTAATGACCCTACTAATCTTTAAATAGCACACAACGGTTGGTGGTCAGGTCAGATGGTCAAGTGACCCGGCCTTCTCACCTGATCACAAATCTTCTTAATTACAAAATTGTCCAGCTTGTACATGCCGTTACTCAAATTCATGTTGAATGCTTCGGTATGTTTAATAAGACTAGATTCTATGGTGTTCCTACTGTCAATTGACTTACATGGTAATATTGAGGAGGCATTATCCCAGTCAATGCAATGCTTGTTATCCCTCAAATGAACAAACAGAGCATTGGATTCTTGGCCTGTCCTAACACTGTATTTGTGTTGTTTAATTCTAGTTGCAAGATCTTTACCTGTCTGGCCTAAGTAAAACATATTACATTCCTTGCAAGGAACTTTATAAATGCAACCAATTGTGTTGTTGGGGGATTTCTTGATTAACATTTGTTTAACAGTGCATGAGTTTTTAAATGCCACATTGACGTTCCAGGTTTTTAGCTGTGCAGGAATGTGTGAGAAATTTTTGTGAAATGGTAATATTAAGATATTCTTATGGTCATGGGTGGGCTTGGGGTCAGTTCTATAAAAAGTTTTCTTAGTAATGTTTAAGCATTTGTCTATGAAAGATCTAGGGTATTTAAGGTTTGAGCCAATATTATATATATATTTGTATTCCTCATCGATGAATTCCGGACTGCAAATTCTCAGGGCACGTAAAAACATTGTTGAAAATACTGACTGTTTGACTGTACTATGGTGGGCAGAATAATAATGAATGTATGAACACACATTAGTTGGTTTCTAATGTGAACTAAGTGTTCTTCTGTATCGGACAGTCAGTCTTCAATTCTGATTTGATCAGAAAAGACTTTTAGGTCCTCATTACATGGCCAGGAAACATAATACATCATCAACATATCTAAACCAGACTGCTGAGGGTGGTAAAAATATTACTTGGGAACTTCGTGTTTTCTTTCCTTGCTAGTTATCAGCATATATATATATATATATATATATATATATATATATATATATATATATATATATATATATATATATATATATATATATATATATGTATATATGTATATATGTATATTTATATATATGTATATATGTATATTTATATATATGTATATGTATATTTATATATATGTATATGTATATTTATATTTATGTATATGCTGATAACCACAAGGAAAGAAGAAAACACGAAGTTCCCAAGCCCTTTCGTGTAATTCACATCTTCAGGGGTGAGTACAGACAGTCTGTACTCACCCCTGAAGATGTGAATTACACGAAAGCGCTTGGGAACTTCGTGTTTTCTTCTTTCCTTGTGGTTTTCAGCATATACCTAGATCATGCGCACCTACAGTGATTTACTTGCATATATGTATATATGTATGTTTATATATATATATATATGGATGATGATTAAAATATTAAAATAATTTATACTGTATTTATTTGTTGTAGAAATATTTACTGTAAACACCCAAAGAGTTAACTATGAACCTGGAGTATTCTTCCATACAAATATTGTAATGTTTTCACAGTACAGTACAGTACTGTATCTCAAATATGTGACCACTAAGGGTATTTCATACCACCTTTGTCAGAAGCTCTAGATTCATACTTAGGTTTTTATGTTCTTACTAACTTGGCTTACAGCCATTACCAAAAAAAGCAGATTGTCAATAAATAAAACATTGTACATCTCTTGAAAAAATATCGCTTGATATTTAGAAAAGTATTTCCCATTTTTGGCAAAGAGACTGTACTAGGAAACCTGCCATGATTTAAGTTAATATCATTGCATCAGAATATCGATCTAATGGTAACTGTGTTTCATAAATACTTGTCAATTGCTGTTTAAATCAGGCATTTCATATAAAACTTTGAAGCTGGATCAATGTTAATTCATGGATGGCTTCTCAGTTTGCTTATCATAAACTACTGAATATAATGATCATGTACACCATGCTTGATTACTCAATTTACATCTACCATGAAGGCCAGACACTACAGGTACCATGATAAACTCCGGCGGTATTCCACCCTACATGTAGATCTTGTTGCTGAGGTACTCAAACATGATAACCCACCATCAAGGTTCCCCTCTTGGTGTTGTAGCAGCAGTCAGACATCCTGCCAGAATTAGAGTTGGGTCTAGGAGTTGAATAATGGTGGGCAGCCTTAACTTTGGGAATCGGGGAAATTTTCAAGTTCTCTGTTACCCAGTTTATTAATTTATTGTGAATCAGTTATAGGATTACACTTTAATATTGATTAATCTTGAATTCTTCTATGTGGTACATTTCAATTTACAAAATGTTTCTGAAATATCTAGTGCCCTCCACAACACCTGTCCACCGTTAACTTGCTGGTCTCCAGGATATGAATGGTCTTACGTGTGTTCGTTAATTTTCGAAACACATTTGGATGCTGTAAGCTCACTCATGAATGTTTCATAGTTTTCATGTCAGCACATGCAGGTACATATGTTAGCACATGCAGGTACATTTGTCATACACATGCTTATATTTTGCTATGTGACTTAAATTATAGGTAATTATTTCAATTGCAAGTAAATTTTAAAAGAAAATATTTAAATTAACAGTATGGAATGAATTATTACATGGAATAGAGGTTCCTTTGATAAATACTTGAGCTGTTTTAATGTGTCAGTCTGTCCCATGCAAAATGTAACAAAAGTACTTCAATTTATCTTAAATCACAATTTGTAGAGACTTCTCTCTTTCTTTAGTTTTTAACAAAATAGTTATCAGTTAACAAATCTAATGTGGAACAAGGACACCATCAACATTTTGTACATCAGTACAGTAAGAAAAATTCTTGTCTGACTGGATAGTGAAAGCTCCTTTTTGATTCTTAGCCAATATAAACCTCTATTGATCAAATCAATCTTAATATTGATAAACAGTAATTAGATAAGTCATTTGAAATTTTTTTTATAAATATTTGAAAAGGATAACAAGGTCTGGTACCCTATATTCTTGAGAAGCTCTTGTGTAATCAAAGGTGCTACACCTCCACTCTACACTACACTAGTTGCCCTGACACTGTGACCACACACGTACCATTGTGATAATACTTTCTTAACACATTCTGGTGCTTCTTAATCTTAGGCTCATACTGTAAACCCTTGTAGATAAAGTTTATTTTTTTAGGAAATTGGAAACTGTTATAAAAATAAATTGGAAACTTATAAAAATAAATTGGAAACTGTTATAAAAATAAATTGGAAACTGTTATAAAAATGCCCTACCTAAAAGGAACTGAGAAATATAAGTGATATGATCTTGCTTGGTGAGTTTCACTAGAAACTCACCATAGTGCGTTTTTCCTCAGCCAAGAAAAGATGCTCCGCCCCTCTTCAAGAGTTACAGCTGATTAGCTGTTGCAAATCTGTTCAATTTTATCCTGAAGTAATGATGTATTTCTAAATGAGTTTATTCATAATCGTTGGGATGACCTTGTCTGACGAGAAAGATATTTAGCTAAATTATATAAAGATACATACCTTCAATTATTTCAAACAGCAGATAGGAAGGTTATCGGAAGTATTATTCATGAATCAACTGTTAAACTCTGTTCACAAATTCACGCTTTCGGAGGATGCATTTAATATATACTTATTTTTACCTACAATAAGGCATACTAAGACAAATTATGAATCAGTAAAACTACATGATGCAAAAACTAAAATTTTAAAGTTCAGAATCACTGAAATATTACACGGACCCTGAAAATTTGTGGATGAGTGTGACAGACTTGACCACTCGAGCGAACAGCCGTCAGTCGAGGCGGGAAATATAACTGTGAACATATTCATATTTCAGTGATTTTGAACTTTTAAAATGTTAGTTTTTGCATACAGTATACTGTAGTCTCGATTTACTCGGATTTGGTTTACACGTTTGGTCATTTACGCGGCACCTTGCCAGAATGGAAATTTTGAATTACGCAGTTCATTGCATCATTTATGCGGCGAGAGGGCCAGACGCGCCGCGCCAATTATGATTCACGCAGTCCATTCTTGACCATACGCGGGAAGCGGCGCGATGAGGGTGCGCAGTATGTCGCTGTTGCGTTATCGCTGACGTCATATGACGTATCGGACTATGATTGGGTCACGCATCCTTACCTCCCTCCGCCGCTAGCTGTCATTGGTCTAATGTAATATGACGTGCCCAACCACAGGAAGAAAGAAGCCACTGACCTAGCCTGGCCAGTTTCATTGTTCTCAGCCTCCGCGTATACTGTTCTCTCTTGTGCCCGCTAATCTGTTCAACAATGGCTTCCGCTGGACCTCCACCACCCCAGAAAAACCTTGATTTACCTGGACCAAGCCGACCCAAGCCCAAGAAGATATGACACTCCCTAAGTTAAGAAGTAAAGTACAAAATCGTCCAGGACTTAGAAAAGGGAACCCGACAAGTTGATCTCACACGCCAGCATGGAGTTAACGAATCTACGATTCGTACAATCAAGAAGGATGCCGCCAAGATAAAAGAACACATGAACATCACAAAGTCTGCACGTGCTTCAATGGTGAAGTATTGTCAGAATAAGGTGCTGCTCAAGACTGAGAATTTACTGGTGAGCTACTTGATTCGTCAGGCAAGACGTAACATGGCAGTCGACACGTGGGCAGTGCAGGACTACGCCCGTGAACTCTACGAATCAGTGGCGCGCAAGATGGGAATTGCAGAGCCCAAACCCTTCACTGCTTCCTCTGGGTGGCTGCAAGGGTTTAAGAAATGTAACAAGATAACCAACATTATCATTGTTGGTGAAGGAGCCAGTGCTGACCATGCTGCCGCCATGGATTTTCCTCCATTCTTACGTGACATTATGGAGGAAGGACAGCACACCGATGACCAGGTGTTCAACATGGATGAATCCGGTCTGCTTTGGAAAAAATTACCTTCCATGACCTTCGTTGTCAAGTCTGCCAGCAAGTGTCGGGGCCGGAAGTTGCAGAAGGAGCGCATCACCGTCCTGTTTACCACCAATGCCTCCAGCACCTATAAGCTCAAGTTGTCGGTGATCCACACAGCCCACAAGCCGCACACCTACAAGAACAAGGACATGAGAAAGATTAATGTCCACTAGCTAACCTCCAGGAAGGCGTGGATGTTCACTGGTATGTCCCTCTCCTGGTTTGACGACTGTTACGTTCCCGACGTGAAGAAATTCTGCGAGCAACATAATGTTTCATTTAACATTTTGTTGCTCCTTGACAATGCACCAGGACACTCGCCCCTACTGTTGGATCACCCCAGTGTAAAAGTGGTCTTCCTTCCTCCCAACACTACGTCGTTAATTCAGCCCATGGACCAGGAGTTGATATGCAACGTTAAGGCTTCATTCTCCACAAAGAAATTTAAGCTCCTGAACGACTACACAATCACCAAGGATGAGTTGCGGAACCCCTTCTGAGTGGCACAGAAAGCGAGAGCGAGGACGAGGATCCAGAAGAAGAGTTGGCGGAGCATGAAGTGCGAGTTAAACAGTTTTGGAAAATGTTTAAAGTAAAGAAAGCTGTTGATTTCTTGGTGGAGGCATGGGAGCAGCTGTCTGTAGCAACGATTCGTCACGCGTGGCGGCATGTGTTGCAAGGTATCCCAGGTGGGAGGCAGAGGCAACCTGTGGCTGGTGAGGCTCAGTCTGTTGCAGTGGCAGTGGACCTTGCAAGAGAAGCTGCACAGAGTGTTACAGCTGCAGGCTTCTCCGAGACCACCAACGACGACATCATGGAGGTAATCAGGGATCCTGAGGTGACTGCCGACGATATGTTGGAAGACGATGACGTCAGTGAGGAGGCAGGTGGTGCCGCAGTACCAGAATAGAAGTTAACACATGGTGATATGAAGGATGCCATCGAGTTTGCCGAGAAACTCAAGCTCATCCTTTCCAAAGACCCTCTCAATCACCGATATGAAGTCTCCAATAACCATCTAGACCAAACTATGGAGCCGTATATCAAGATGTATCACAACCACATCAAAGCTAGCCGTGAGCATAACATCACTGACTTCTTCGCCCGCAACCCACCACAGTTGGCCCAAGTCCGTGATAGTGACAGTGATGGTGACTTTGAGGGGTTTGTCAGGGAGGCACTGACAACTATGGTGGATAGTGATAGTGATTCACCTGAGGGCCACTAATCTGCCCTCTGCCTCGGAACCAGCCCCCATCCCCGTATGCCGACCCATCTCTTCTACTAACGTAAGTGTTAAACCTTGATTTTTCTTTTACCTGGTGCAGTATATTCTTCTCTTATTGATATTTCTCTTCTATATTATGTGTGTGTGCATACCATCATAAAATTTAGATACTATTCTTACTACAACGTACGTATTGTATCGGAAAAAGTGGAGTTTGGGAGTCGGCCCAGTCTCTATTTCAATTAATCCCATATGTTCTGTTATTTCGCTTACCCGTTTCTCGTTTTACGCGGACCTACACGGGTTCAATTGACCGCATAAATGCAGACTATACTGTAATAAAGTTTTACTGATATGTAATTTGTCTTAGTATGTCTTATTGTAGGTAAAAATAAGTATGTATTACATGCATCCTTCTAAAGCGTGAATTTGTTACCAGAGTTTAACAGTTAATTCATGTATAAGATTTCTGATAAACTTCCTACGTGTTCCTGTTTGAAATAATGAAGGCATGTATCTTTATATACCGGTAATTTAGCTAAATATCTTTCTCGTCAGAAACGGTCATCCCAACAATTATGAATAAACTCGTTTAGAAATACATCATTACTTCAAGACGAAATCTGAGAGATTTGCAACAGCCAATCAGCTGTAACTCTTGGGGAGGGGGCGGGGCATCTTTTCTCAGCTGGGAAAAAATGCACTATAACAATCACTACAAATAAATGAGGCATATAGTACAGTATATTTTTCCATTCTTTTTGCATAATAATTCTTACAGTTAATCCATCATAAATGAAGTTAGTAGCGATGTAAGAAATAAAAATTTTCATCATTAATAAAGAGTGCAATCAATTGGAAAAAAGAATTAGTAAGAATGAGAAATATGATCAGGATACTGCCACTACATACCTCATCTTATCAGTGTTTATTGCTTCTTTAGGAGTAGACTGATCCTGTTAACATTATTGACTTAACATGAGTTCTACTAGATATCCATTTTTCTTTGAAGTTTTGTTTAGTTGGTAGCCATTTAGTTGGTTATAAATTTTATACATTATGATGTTATATATTTTTATTCTGCATTTATCAATAATCAAACACTTGTACAGATTGATTGTGTACAAATAATCATTGACTGAGTTTAGTGTTATGCCATAGGAAGAGTATGAACTACAGTAGCTTTACTGTCATAGTCTTGCATCATCACTATCACTCTCTCACTAGTTCTGCCAAACAGGAAAAGTATGATCTAGCTCACCTTGTCTTAGTCTTGCTCACTATCTCTTTCAAACATAGGATTTTGCATAATTAAACAGCAATTCTTAATTTTCCTCATGGTTCTCCTAACTTGTGTGTTATATCTAGTTCATATTGTAGTTAAATCTAAAACACTGAGAAAGATTCCTAGGTAGTTCCTACCATGGTATAATACTGTACTTCCTATAAACCTAAGTAGGATAATATCCCCATTAGTAAAATATCTGTAAATTAGGGCAGTTGGATATCTGTAACATAAGCTGTTGGTTATTGTGTTGAACTTTTAGTGTACTCAAGTTCAACCCAACATGTTTTATTCATATAAAAACACAGAGATTCCATCCATATACATAAAACAGGGCCAACTATTACATTTTGAATTACTTGCAGTTTTACATATGTACAGCATAGTGTCACTATTACAATTTTCAAATGCCTTGTCCTTAAATGAATGTCTGTTTAAGGCCACTTTCACATTCACACTTGTTATTTCTTCCAGTGACAAAGCTCATTTATTCTTTCTGCCTTATTATTCACAAACGTATTCATTCTTCAAAGTGATTGTACAGAAAGCAATGGAATGAGTTGTTATTCAGATACAGTAATTGTACTTACTGTCATGTCTCACAAAAAAATGCTAAATGCCTTAAAACTTGTGATGTAGTAATTACATGGCCACGAAGATCTGGATTTGTTGATACCTATAATTCCAGTGTTGAGTTATGCTTGTTTCCTACAAAGGGACTAAAGAAAGTATGCAACACCAATATTTGATCCCTTTCCCTCTTAAAATTGCATTGACTAATTGCTCTTAATAAAATTTCAAGAGATAAGTGTTGTCATTTTCCAGTGTTAGTTGAGTCATGTTGCTATCACCTGCATTGAATCTACAAGATATTGTTACGAACCCCTTTCGCCACTTACCAGCTTTCACCGATGGTTACCAGCGGCCAGGTCATATACATGTTGGACCCAGCTAATACGGGACCTTAAAGTCCGGCATTTCTATGGTTTGGGACACTTATAGTGAATACAGTACAGTATTCCCTTAATGCTCGCTGGGGTTAGGTAAAATGGACCCCAAGAGAAAGCAAAGTCTGAGATTTTCATGTCACTCTCAGGAGTGTGCAAAATACATATATAAATAGCTATATGCACATGTATAACAATATTATGTGTGCATAAGACAATATAATAAATGTGAAATACAGGGGTAACATAAATAAATAAACATGAAATAAGTCTGTATTGACATTAGGTCCACACAGTTAGTTGTGGCAGTGCAAAGAAAATACAGTACGTACCTCTAAAATGTCAGCTGACCCAGTGCACAAAATGTAAACAATCCCTGTACTGGATAGTTCCTAATGATTCATTAGTAATGAACATGCCCGGTACCTAAGTACTGTGTTTGTAATGTTTATACCGTAGATACCTATATGTCTAATTATATTCTTATGCATTAAATTAGGTAAATTTTATTAATAATACTATCAAATGTTTGATAATAGGTCCATAAAGTGATAGTGAGCTGTGGTAGTGAGAAATATAATAGCATATAGTCAGTGATTTGGCTTTGCCAGTACAGCAAGCTATTAAATCTGCAAAAATCATTTTTGCAAAATATACCTTGCTAATTATAGGGTGCATCTTAGTACCTGGGAAATATGGTACTCTGTACAGGTACTGTCCTGTAGTGTTGACTCCTCTTGATCCCTGGCACACAGCCTCAAATTTATTTGATTTATTTTCCAACATGGAAGACTGTCTTATCCACACAGAGGCAGCTCTCATTGGCTCTACAGCTACTGTCTCTACACCGCAGGTTAAACACCCAAGAGCAGCACTGCTTCTCTAAGCAGACACCAGTTCCTCTTCCTGCCCCAAGCACCACGTCCTACCGACCCCAACACACCGTCCTGCCTCAGACGCCCCCGGGCCCAGCAGTACCCCCTGCCACTGTCCTGCGCCTGAGCGGCCCCACACACCCTTTTTATTTCTCCCTCAGGTACTCCCTGCTACTGTCCTGCACCCTGCTGCTGTCGTGGACTCTACTGCTGCCATGCACCCCAGTGCTGTCATGGACCCTCTTCCTGATGCAGCCCCTGCTTCTGACCCAGACCCACACACCCCAGCAGGCGCATCTGAGGACTCTGTACCTGCCGCGAGAGAAGCACAACATTCATTGCCTCCACAACCCTCCTTCTCCCTCTTCTCCCACAGATCTCGTGTATCTAGACAAAGTTGTCTCCCCTAGCGGCCGGCTCATCCACGCCCTCGCCGTTATGTCTCACATGTGGCATGCACCGCCCGTTCTGCCTCACATGTGGAATGCAACCCTGCAGACAACAAGTCTCCTACACTGCCTGGAGGGAAGGGGGGAGTATTGTAGTGGATTCCTCCCCTATAAACGCCGTTTGTCGCTGACTAGCCGATCCTCGAATTCCCCAGTGTATGCCTCGTGGTCTAGGTTAGCAACCAGCGCCGCCTTACACGACTGAGGTCAACTATTAAGCCATGCCTACCCCCGCTATATAAGACCTCACCTCGTGGTGACTTACCTCTTACTACCCACAGCCACCAGCAAGCAACACCTCCTCCTCCTCTGCTCCTGCCTGGAGGCCCTCGCTCCCGCCGGCGAGCATGGCGACCCACAAGCTGGTCCTCCTCTGAGCACCCTCACCAACCAGCTCTCTCTACTCAACGCTTGTAACAATGCTGCCTTCCCAGCACCAAGCTGCATTGTACATCCAATACAACATGTATACAGAGAGCACATTGTGAGTTTCCTTTCTCCATTCCATTCTGAGTGTAAACCAATATCTAGTACCCCACAGAACTATGGTGCTCTTTTGAAAACCGTGTTATTTAAAAAATAGGTGTTAATTTAATGCTAGTGTTGTTTTAAGAACATGCTAATTAAATCCGTGTAAAGCGAGAGGTGACTATACTGCTCCGAGCCCCCATGTCTGTGACTCATCTGTGAGGGTGTGTAAATTCATAAAATTAGAGAGGTAATTCAAATTTTAAGTTAAAGCAGGGCGTGAAGCTGTTCCATACATTCCCCGCTGCTGGGCGAAGTTTTGCTGGTGGTGGATAAGAAGATATCATTTGGGTCATATGTGCTATGACAATATATTATAATATTTGTTTGTTTTATCTCAAGCATAATTGCTTTTATTGCACTTTTCAATTGAAACGTAAGCATCTTGCATTTGATACATCATATTTTTATGTAAAATAGATGCGCATTCAGTAATACAGTACCTCGTTATTCACAAGCCTGCTTATTCGCAATTTATATTTTAACAGGCATATTCTATACTTAGTACAGTACCTATATTCGCAAAGCATACCTTGCTTATCCGCAAAGCAAATTAGAAAATTGGAAGAAATAATTACAGTATGCTACAGTAAATTTATTTTCAATTTTCAACCTGAAGTGATTGCCTTCAGTGGACCGCTCCCGAAATCCCAGGTGAACCCTGTTATTCTCTGCAAATACCACCTCTCCAGGATCGCCCACTGGTCCCCAGGTAGGGTCGTCCTCTACACTGATGGTTCTGTTGACCCCACTACAGGTAGGGCCGGGGCTGGTGTCTACATCTCCCGTCCTGATGCCCCTGAGCCTATCAAACTGTCTCTCAGAGTTTCTGACGGGGCATCCTCCACTCAGGTGGAACTAATAGCCCTCCTTGCTGCCCTTCTCGCTGAGGAAGAAGCAGCACTAGCGTAGCTAGGGGGGGGGCGGGGGGGCGGTCCGCCCCGGGCGGCACTTCTGGGGGGCGGCACTTTTGGGTCTGCTCATCACCCATATCTGCAGCTACTGGAGACGTTAATCCATCCCTTTGTATCGGCGGCAAGTTATTCCTTGTCGTGTCTGACCTAACACCTGACCCACATCATCACGGCCACGTCATGAGCTACACCCTTGCTATGCGCCGCCCCCGCCACACACACAACCTGTAACCTGTTGAGGATTAAGGAAACAACTTCAAACAAGTACGCCAATGAGCTCATGTGATGTGGGTCAGGTGTTAGGTCAGACACGACGAGGATTAACTTGCCGCCCATACAAAGGGAAGGATTAACGTCTCCAGTAGCTGCAAAACCATGCAGTCTCGGGTCATATAAGTTCATGTACAGCCGACCAATCCACCAGTTACAAGCAATTCACTTCAGTTCTGCACAAGTCTCCATCGTGACAAGACGAGGGGAGGCTTGACGACTTTTAAGTTCTCTTGTGTTTTCGATCCAGTTATTTACTTCGTTGGAAGACATAATACTATAAGGTAAGAAATATTAAAGTATTGGTTAAAAAATATTGATGTGACTTTTGCTGCGGTACTGAGATTAAATATTTAGATTTTGTTTCACAGCATTGCGATTTTATACTAAGACACTATCCTCACTGAGGTACAGACAAAAGCCCCCCCGACAAAAGCCATCCAGACAAAAGCCCCCCAGACGAAAGCCACCCAGACAAAAGCCCCCTACTTTGATCGGGGTGGCTTTTGTCTGACAACAGTAAGAGCTTTCAAAAGTTACGGACATAATTAAATAGTTGTGGGTAAAATATACTGTTCTTCTCTGTGGTTAATTATTGGTTAGGTTAGGGTTGGGTTAGGTTAAGTTAGGTTAGGTTAGGTTGGGTTAGGTTAGGTTAGGTTAGGGTTAGGGTTGTCAGACAAAAGCCACCCCGATCAAAGTAGGGGGCTTTTGTCTGGGTGGCTTTCGTCTGGGGGGCTTTTGTCTGGGTGGCTTTCGTCGGGGGGGCTTATGTTCAGACATCCATTTTCACTGTACTCTGAGTCTGTAATTTTAGATTAAGTTGCTACTTTTTACATTTCCATTGTATTACATTGATACTAGTGTCATTGTACCGTGATTTTAGATCAAGCTGTTTGCTACTTCCTATCTGTCTCCTACTATTCAGAACGAGTTTATAGAAATTTTGGGAGAAAACGTAAGAAGCAAAGTCATCAAGCAAGTAAAAGAAGCAAAGTACTTTTCCATGATATTCGACAGCACTCCTGATATTTCACATAAGGATCAAACGAGCCAAGTTTTACGCTGTTATGATCGATGGAGATAAAGTGAAAGTTGTGGAATCATTTGTCGATTTCATTGAAACAAAAGGTAAAACCGCCGAGAATATTTCAATGATGATTTTGGAAAAATTAGAGAAAGACGGAATTGATATTCAAAATTGTAGAGGGCAAGCATATGATAATGCTGCGGTGATGGCTGGTGTTCATACTGGTGTTCAGAAACGTATCAAGGAAATTAATAAAAAAGCAGAATTTGTCGCTTGTACAAATCACTCGCTGAATTTGGCGGGTGTTCATGCAGCTTCTGTTGCTGTGAATTCTGTTAGGCTACCTTTTTTGGATGTGTGGAGCGTTTGTTTGTATTTTTTTCTTCATCAACCCATCGCTGGGATGTTCTAACTTCAGTCACTGGTGAAAGTGTCAAGCGCATAATAGAAACTCGGTGGAGTGCGAGGGGAGAAGCTGTAAGTGTTGTAAAGAAACATTTCTCAAAAATCTTAAGTGCCCTAGATAAGTTAACTGGTGAAGAAGAAAATACAGCTACCAGGGCAGATGCTGGTGTAGTGGCTACTCTCCCCTACAACTCCCAACTGAGCTCCGGCCGCACTCCGACCAGCCAATCAGCGTACAGCCGAATCGAATCGAAAAATGCTAGTGACAGGGGGGAAGGAGGTTCAGGAGAAGAATAAAGGGAGGATTGAAGTGAATTTTAGGAGGAGAGAACAGATGCAGTGGCTAAACACCGCTTGCGTGAGGGATTATAAGATGGGGGCAGCAGCAACAACCCGGCTGGACGCGGCAGGGAGGCGACAAGACAAGGCCAGGCTAGCGTCAGGTCAAGCGTCAGGTCAAGCGTCAGGTCAGGCGTCAGGTGCGTGTTGGGTTGGGCAATGGATGTTCAGTGCTTGGTCGGCTTGATTGTGTTTTGGTTTCTTGTGTGGAGGGGATGTCTTGGTCTTCTTAGCTTGATGTCGATTTTCTTCTCTCTCTCCTTCTCTTCTTGCTCTCTTGAATTGTCCATTCGTTTGTGTTTGGGTCTTCTTGTTCGTCTTCCTCGTATTTTAAGTCCTCATAGGTGTGGAAGAATTCAGAGAGGGAGAGGTTGACCACGTGGGCTTCAGCACCACTGGCCGCGTGGGCTTCAGCACCACGGGCCACGTGGTGTTCTTGGTTCTGTGTGGTGGGCTGCTTCTGTTGAGTTTTCTTTTCTTGGTTTTTCTTTACTGCTGGTTTTTTCTTTTCTTGGGAGCGTACAGCAAGGAGGGCCTCTTTGTAGCTCAGTTTTTTCTCAAGACGAGCCTTGGCTACCCTGCATTCCTCCTTCCATCTGGGGCAGGTCCGGTCGGCGGAGGAGTGTGGGCCACCACAGGCAACGCATTTTTTCTCTGTGTTGGGGCAGGCCGTGTAGCGGTGTCCAGGGCTGCCACACATGGAGCAGGTGTCTTCCTGCGCCTCACACTTGTTTACAGTGTGTCCATAGTGCTGGCATTTGTAACACCGTTTCGGTCTGCAGTAGGGCTTGACTGGCATAGTTACCCACGCCAGTTGAGCTTCCTTGGGTAGGGTGGAGTGGTGTCCGATGAGGGCAGTGGTGTCGGACAGCTTCTTCACAACTTGGAGCTGCTGCTCCTTGAGGAGCTCACTCAGCTCTGCTTTGTCCATGTGGGCAATTTCGGCGTGGGAGATTACACCCAGCTTCAAGTTGTCCCACATGAAGGCAAACATTTTAAAAGGAATGCCGTTGATGTCTGGGATCTCCGCGAGTTGAGCGGGCATGCCCATCTCGGCGAAGGTGATCTTGATGTCACCATGGAGCTTTAGGCGTTCTACCTTGGTGACCCCCACGATCCCATTAGCTTCGAAAAACTTCTGGAGAACTAGGAGGTTTAGTTTCTTGGGGCAGGTCGGCGTGTCCGGACGTATCCGCGCCACGTTAACAAACTCGTATCCGTTCATGGTGAGGGAGAGAGAGTGTGCGTACAGCCAGCTACGCCGAGAGACTAGGTCTATGCAGAGGACGTAGGGGTACGATCGCCGACCTAGTCTCGACCATCAACCTCCAGTTCAGGATCAGAGCGTTTCACACCTTACGCTTGAGCCGCTGTGATTGGTCCGCTCGCTACGCGCAGCCCAGATCCTGATCCTGGTAAATTGTATAAATACGGCTACGCCTGCCCAGGGAGATCATCCTACACTCAGCTACTGGACCAGCAACATCTCTCTCAGCTCCTCACCTAGTCACTCCTAAGTACTGCACTGTACAACAATATATACAGGAAGCACATCGTGAGTTTCTATCCAACCTCATTCCTGAGTGAAGG
>NW_024740902.1:0-12819 GCF_018991925.1 Homarus americanus | reverse complement strand
GGGTGGCATTCGAACAGCCACCGCGAAACTGCTTGGGAAAATGGGTATCAGAGGCCGTGGCATCGGTATCCTCACCAGCATGGCCATTGAGGGATCCATTAAGATACTACGGACCCTCAGAGTGCAGCCGACCAACTAACGTAATCAGTAGGAAACAAAAGATGGGGACCAACCTGCCGGCGAGCACAAGGACCCGGTGGACCCCCCCGATTACAAGACGAGGACCATCCCTCCAGTTAACACCACCAAACTGGAGGGATCCTCCAAGAATGGCACTTCTTCCATCTTAAGATGAGGACAATCCAACCCAGTTAACATCAAGGACCTGGGGGACCCTCCACGGGTGCCATTCTAATCGGAAGTAGGCTATTTGAAAACCGCCGTAAGCTGATCAACGCAACCCAGCCCTTGCACTGGGGGCGTCCGCCACACTGAAAGCAAGGCAGTAACACCCAACCTTGCCAAAGAACTCTGCCCACCGGGGGGCTGCGCCTCCGGGACGGACCTCTGTCCCTGTTGTCCCACTTGAGGGTGCTCGACCAAAAAAATTTTCAATCCTTCCTGCTCTTTCCTTTCTGCACATATATTCACTGCACCTCTTGTCATAGGCAAGATATTTCTTACCATCAATTCGGAAAAGGTGGGTCGGCTTGTGCTGGCCCGTTGACCCCGGCAGGCGATATCTTTTCACTGATATTAGCCGTAAGTACAAATACCGGGGGGGTGGTGGGGAAACTGTCATGTATGTTGCGAGATATGTAGCTCTGGACAACCCGGGAATCTCTCTCATACACAATCCACATCGTTCCCTGCAAGTCACTGATGACAATCTATTAGTTTTAAGCAATTTAGGTTAAGGCCACTTAAAAACACAAAAAACCACAAAATGAGCACTTCCAGGTGGGACACCATGGTCAGGGGGAAATACATAGCATTCTAGAGGATACCAGCCATTCCATCAGATTGGTCGACGCTAACGAGATTCCCACTGTCCCTATCTACTATCTAGCGAACCCACAGGCAGGGAACGGCCTGCACTAAACAGCGCGGGGAAAGAAGACCGTTGAGCTTGACTTAGTCTTATTTCAGAGAGACATCAGAGGTAGCATAGTGGGAGGTCGTTCTGCCTCCGTGTGGGCGGCCGCCAGTGAAATACCACTACCTGATCGTTTCTTTACTTACTCGGTGAGACGAATTGAGTCTTCTGCGCGGGAGCGTCTCTTTCAGGCCCGGCGCAGGAAGGCTGAGAATATGGACGGGGTGTCCGGCCGGGTACGCTAACAGCGGTTGCGCTGGCCCGCGTTTGTTTAGCAAGCCGGGCGCCGCGCTCACGCGATCCGGCCCGAGGACATTATCAGGTGGGGAGTTTGACTGGGGCGGTACATCTGTCAAATGATAACGCAGGTGTCCTAAGGCCAGCTCAGCGTGGACAGAAACCTCGCGTAGAGCAAAAGGGCAAATGCTGGCTTGATCCTGATTTTCAGTACGAATACGGACTGCGAAAGCAAGGCCTATCGATCCTTTTGACTTTAGGAGTTTTAAGCAAGAGGTGTCAGAAAAGTTACCATAGGGATAACTGGCTTGTGGCGGCCAAGCGTTCATAGCGACGTCGCTTTTTGATCCTTCGATGTCGGCTCTTCCTATCATTGTGAAGCAGAATTCACCAAGCGTTGGATTGTTCACCCACTAACAGGGAACGTGAGTTGGGTTTAGACCGTCGTGAGACAGGTTAGTTTTACCCTACTGTTAAAATGAGGTCGTTGCGATAGTAGTCCTGCTCAGTACGAGAGGAACGGCAGGTCCGGACATATGGTTCCGTTCTTGGTCGATCGGCCAGTGGAGCGAGGCTACGTCCGTGGGATTATGCCTGAAAGCCTCTAAGGCAGCATCCCGGCTAGAGAAGCAACGATACCGGCTGCGACGCTCCTCGCATTGGGACGGGGTCAAAGATACATGAGATTCCCTGGCGGCAGCTTGCTGCAATCAGCCGAGAATGGACCCATGCAAGGGGAACTCGGGGAGTCGTGTCATCAGTGCCGGCTCTCCGGCCCCAAAATGCGGATCACCCGAATGCTGATGTGCCGTACCGAATCGTTCGTAGACGACTTGCGTACCGGTCAGGGTGTTGTAGATGGCAGAGCAGCATCCTCACTGCGATCCATTAAGACTTCTCCCTACCAGGCCGGAGGTTTCGTCACGCCCCCGATGGCGAAATCCTCCATTACAGCAGCGGCAGCAGTGTCTAGCGGCCTGCTCCATTGCGCAAGTGTCTGTTTAACCTAACCTGGGTTAAAGTGTATTGGTGTCCTGAAGTTTTATAGAGGCTTGCCAGCCTAAGTAAGACAAACAAATAATCCAACAACCTCTCCTTGGTGGTAGTAGAGAGTGTGTTGGTGTCCTGAAGTTTTATAGACAAACAAATAATCCAACAACCTCTCCTTGGTAGTAGAAGAGTGTATTGGTGTCCTAAAGTTTTAGCGAGGCTTGCCAGCCTGAGTAAGACAAAGAAATAATCCAGACAGCCACTACTACCTAACCTAACCGCTGGAGGTTTCGTCACGCCCCCCGATGGCGAAATCCTCCGTTACAGCGTCTGTTTAACCTAACCTTAGTACAGAGTCTATTGGTGTCCACAATTTTATAGAGGCTAAGTCAATAAGAGACAGACAGAAAGAAATAATCCAAGCAGCCAACCTTGGTGTAAAGTCTATTGGCGGCCTAAATTTTATAGAGATATACAGGCAGCCACCACCACTACTTTCGCCGGAGGTTTCGTCACGCTCCCCGATGGCGAAATCCTCCATTACAGCAAAAGTGTCTGTTTAACCTAACCTTAGTACAAAGTCTATTGGTGTCCTCAATTTTATAGAGGTTAGCCACCCGAAGTCAATAAGAGACAAAGAAATAATCCAAGCAGCCACCACTATCTAGCCTGACCGTGGTAAATTTTAACGGGGACCTAAATTTTATAGAATAATAATAATACAGGCAACTAACCAACCACTACCGGTCATTTAACCTGGAATCCACTACTGAGGTTTCGCTACTTCCCGATGGCGAAATCCTCCATTACAGCAAAAGTGTCTGTTTCAATCTTAACCTTAGTACAAAAGTCTATTGGTGTCCTCAATTTTATAGAGGTTAGCCACCCGAAGTCAATAAGAGACAAGGAAATAATCCAAGCAGCCTAAACTGTTTAGCCTGACCGTGGTAAAGTCTAACGGGGGACCTTAAATTTTATAGAATAATAATAATACAGGCAACTAACCAACCACTACCGGGCCGCCTAACCTAACCACTATTTTCGCCGGAGGTTTCGTCACGCTCCCCGATGGCGAAATCCTCCATTACAGCAAAAGTGTCTGTTTAACCTAACCTTAGTACAAGGTCTATTGGTGTCCTCAATTTTATAGAGGTTAGCCACCCGAAGTCAATAAGAGACAAAGAAATAATCCAAGCAGCCTAAACTGTTTAGCCTGACCGTGGTAAAGTCTAACGGGGGACCTTAAATTTTATACAATAATAATAATACAGGCAACTACCTAACCACTACCGGGCCGCCTAACCTAACCACTACTTTCGCCGGAGGTTTCGTCACGCTCCCCGATGGCGAAATCCTCCATTACAGCAAAAGTGTCTGTTTAACCTAACCTTAGTACAAAGTCTATTGGTGTCCTCAATTTTATAGAGGTTAGCCACCCGAAGTCAATAAGAGACAAGGAAATAATCCAAGCAGCCTAAACTGTTTAGCCTGACCGTGGTAAAGTCTAACGGGGACCTTAAATTTTATATAATAATAATAATACAGGCAACTAACCAACCACTACCGGGCCGCCTAACCTAACCACTATTGCCGGAGGTTTCACACAAGCCCCGATGGCGAAATCCTCCATTACAGCAAAAAGTGTCTGTTTAACCTAACCTTAGTACAAAGTCTATTGGTAAATCCTCACCTTATAGAGGTTAGCCACCCGGGTCAATAATAAGAGACAAAGAAATAATCCAAGCAGCCACCACTCATCTAGCCTAAAACTGTTTAGCCAGCCTGACGTACGTAGAGTTTTTAATAAATCTGGGTGATATGGGAACCACACACAAACCCCTTAACCTGGGATAATGCAATCAAATGGATAATTGCTAACTATTCTCAGAGATAATGCAATCAAAATGGTTGTTGCTGGTAAAGGGGCTGCGCCCCCGGACCCCCTGTGTGTTAGATACTGTATTTGGTCATGATGAATTGTTTATTAGACTATAAGAAATCCTCTTCCTTCTTGTATTGGCAAGGGGAGTTTGCTTTAACTTAGGTATGCTAGCCTAAGTAAAAATAGACACGGAGCTGCGAAGACCTGATTCTTTTGCTGCATGTTTGAGTCTGCAACTCTGTTGTGATAAGACACTCAATCCTAGTGATTGTACTTACTCAACATAGTGACGGTGTAATTACCATCACAGATTGTACGGGAAATTCCAACTTTGGAAAAAACAAATATTTGGCCTACCCAAATTTTGACTACTACCCGTGCGTCTACGTCCTGGATTGGCCAATCAGTGGTGCCCCACGGTGGCGTGATACATGCACGCTTACTGCGGTGCTCTGATTGGCTGACCGAACGTGGCGTGGTAGGTAGGCTGTTTCTACTCTCTAAGTCCTCTTCTTTCCTTTTTTCATCCCCCTCATGCACTCCGTTCTTTGAACGGGAGGCGGACTTCGCGATACGGTCGATCCCGGCAAGGGAACCTGTGATAGTGCAGGGCACCCCTTGTCCGGGGTCACCGGTAGGCGGCAACTTTTTGATATTACTATAGTCACAGGTAACCTGGGTGTAGAGCCCGACGCCCGTCCAAGTGCGGGGGCGGGGTCACTGCTCTGCAGCAGGAGCCCTGTGTTATAGGTAGGATTAGATGTAATCAAGATGACAACTAGCATTAGAATAAAACATAGAGATAAGGACACTCTATTGGAAGGGGAAAAGTGGCAGAAATCACTTACAACAAACTGCAAGTCCCACTAACTAGAATATTCAGCACCAATGAAGGTTTTAAAGTAATCTGTAAAGATGACTTTGATTCAGATAAAATCCTTTCAAAAGAAGCAAGAGATATATTTTACAATGAAGGCCTTATTGTTGTCATGCCACCAGAACAAAAAGCAAAAAGATCAGTTTTGTTCGTCAAGTCGATCAAGAGATCGGGAGGAAGACCTGAAAGAAGAACTGGAACGCCAAAATAGGTGGATGAAGATTGAAGAAGTCATTAAGATAAAGGACTATACTCATGTTTGAAGAAGTGTCAATGGCTGAGAAAGTTTTACAACAGGGCTTTCTAATATTCAACATGTCAGTCACACCACATCAAATAAAGAAGGAGACATTCATCAGTCTGCAAACTTGCTTCTCCTGCTACAAATATGAAGAACACACAACGAGAGACTGTCCGAAAAAAGAAAAAAAGTACTGCTCAGATTGTGCAGGCGACGACCATACCTACACTGAATGTAAGAATACACATGTTGGCTGTCCCAACTGTAAGAGAAACCGGGAATGTATACATAGGACAAGTAGGGGACGTTAGCAATGGCATGCCCACAAAAAACACATGATAAAGTACAAGAAACAAGGAAAAGGAACAAGATACAGGGGTTGATATTTATTATCGCCGAAATAGCAAAGAGAGTGTCCAGGCCTATAGACCAGAATCCACAGTATTAAACCTAAGTGAGCCAATACATGATAAGGTAAATGATTAGTATGATCCATGCACATTTGCACAATATCATTGCAATCTGATCATACAATGAGGAATTAAGGAAAATGTTTAAATTGAATAACCTACCAGAGATGATATTTCCAGAGAATCCACAATCCAAAAAACTATTTCAGACAACATATGCAAGCGAACTGAGAGAAAGACTACATCAAGACGAACAAAGGTTTGAGCAAGGAGCAACAGCTGATACACAAGGAACACAAGCGACTGATAGAGATCCCAGACAAATGACTAGAAGTGACAAAGAGAAGATAGAAATAACAAAAGGACAGACAAAGGAGTAGGAGGAGAGAAGATAAGATGGAAACTGATCACAATATACAACCTGAATCTGCTGAAGAAATTGGATTAAAAGTTATCACTACAAAAAAACATGGAATCCCAACATCGAGACCAACAGGAGGGACAATAGTAAAAAACTGTGAAGGAGGGATATACAAGTGGACATATCAAGAAAAATCCCTAAGTGAAGATTATGTCTGGTCACTAATTACTACGGACAAACTAAAGATTACGGCCAAAGACTTTAAAATAGTAGACCCGTCAGAGTATAGAAGAGTCAGAAGCGGGAAACAGGATGATAGGTCTCCACTCCAACTGACTGCCACAATCCAAGTATAAGAAATAATGGACAATAGACAAACAGTAAGAACTTTAAGAATAATACAACACAACGTAAGAAACTGGAAGACCGAGAGAATTAACCTAAGTAATATATATCAAGAAATTGACCCTGACATTATACTAATAAACAGTCACGGTGAGACAGAAAACAACAACATAAAACTCTTTAACCATTATGTAAACCAAAGAAATAAATCGGGCGAGAAAAATGACGGAGTAGCGATAGCGGTTAAAAGAAACTTAAAATTTAAACTAATTGATGACTTCCAGGATGAATTTCTAGCAATAAAAATAAATACAACTCAAGGAGACGTAATTATTGCTACTACTTACCTATAGAAGACCTATTAAAATTGGCTAACAATAGTCATCCGATGTACATCTTAGGAGACTTTAACGCCAGACACAGGATTTTTGACAATACAAATAATAACGTCGTGGGAAACGCCCTTAATCAACTAATAAATTTAGGGAAAATCAATCATCTGGGTCCTAACTTTCCAACCTGGAGAAATCACAATACACAATCGACACCAGACAAAATTTTTACCAACAACAAAGCCTTTTTCAATTACCATATAATACAGGGACCTCTTACAGGCAGTGACCATCTGCCAATTATACTAACACTGTCAACAAGCCCCATACAGATACCAATAAAAAAGAGACTGAAAATGAGTAAAACAGACTGGGACAGCTTCAAAGACGACTTAAGTAATCACCACTCGATTAACCTACAAGGGAAAACAACAGAAGATATAGACTCAGAAATGGACAGACTGCACTCAGCAATAAAACATCTATAACCAAACACACTCCTACTTCACACTTTAGAACATTACCCAACAACAGACTACCAGAAGAAGTTAAATTAATCCAAGACCTATTACAATGAAATAAACAGGTATATGGAAAGACACGGCAGTAACAGATGGCTATTGTTACGAGTTGGGGATTTAGAATATAGTTATACGTCTACCCAGATCCCAACAGGTAACAACAATAAAAAACAAAGACAATCGGACTATAAAAGGGTAGACAAAGGATGCGAGTTTTCGTTGTATATAATAGAGTACCATAAATCCTTAACAAAATATTCAGCTTATAAATTACCCTTAACCAAACTTAACCTAAACATTAACAGTATATACATATTAATAAACATAAAACAATCTCGAAGCAAGTGGACGTGGGGAAATTAATACAAGAGATACTAGTACTTAAGTGAGGAGCTGAGATGGCTGACGAGTAAGGCTGAGTATTGTAGAAGACGGTAGGTAGTCACTGCACGTACGTAGGTTTAGAGGATAGATGATCCTGTGGTCACTTCCCAGAGCCAAGTGCTCTCTCCTCAATTGGAGGTGACGCAACAACCAGGATAGGGAGAAGGGAAACCTCGGAGTGGTAACTAAGACGAGTCATACTCGTGTCTCGTCCCTAGATGGCGTTGCTCGTGGTGCTGGGTAGGTAGATCAGGACAATAGATGGCGTGCTTCGTAGTGCTGGGTGGAGGGGTTCGTACACACCCCTCCAAAGACCTCCGTAGCGCGGGCGCGAAGGAGGTGATCACCTGGTGCGTCTGGAGAGTAGCTGCTGCATTTCCACTGGAGCTCGGGATAAGGAGTCTGCAATCAGGTTATAGGGCTGGTGAGGAGAGCCCAGCGGAGGATTCGCTGGTTGGAGGTCTTGTTGGTTTGGATGAACGTGAGTGGGTTATGGTCGGTGAAGACTAGGGTTGTTTGTGGGCAAGACTGGAGGTAACATTCAAACTTCTTTATTGCCAACACCAGAGCCAAGGCCTCCTTCTCTATGGTCGAGTAGTTGGTCTGATGGTTTTTCAACTTGGCGGAGTAGTATGCCACAGGGTGAAGGACATCAGTGGTTGGGTCGGGTTGTAGGAGCACAGCCCCCACTCCGACAACGCTAGCGTCGATTTGCAGATGCAAGGGCAAGGTGTAGTCAGGGGGGTGGACTACAGGCTTGGAGGCAAGGAAGGCTTTGAGGCGGTGGAAAGACTGGTCGCACCTCTGGTTCCAGATGCAAGGGACCGCAGAACTGGTAAGGTCTGTGAGGGGTCCGGCCACGCTGGAGAAGGCTACTGCAGAACCGACGGTAGTAGCCGCACATCCCCAGGAAGCATGAGTTCCTTCCTCGTCCTTGGAGTGGGGAAGGACAAGATGGCTCTAACGTTTGCGTCCTTGGGTCTCACCACACTACGCCCAACGATATGTCCCAGGTAAGTCACTGGAGGCCCGGCCAAAAAGCAGATTTAGCCAGGTTTATGGTGAATCCAGTCTCTTGCAGTCGTGCAAACAGTATTCCAAACGCGGCACCAGATGTTCGTCCCAGCCATCCGACACCACCACCAGGTCATCCAGGTAGGCGAACGTCCCACCCAGGTCCTGAATCAGGTAATTGATGGCCCTCTGGAACGTGGCCGGAGCATTAGAAAAGCCAAACGCCATAACCAAATATTGAAAAAGACCAAATGGAGTTATAAATGCCGAGATTATTTTTGCCCTATCCGTGAGTCCCACTTGATAATATCCTTTCAACAGGTCCACGGTACTGATAAATTTTGCACAGCCTATGCTGTCTATTATATCTTCAATCAAAGGTAAAGGGTAGGGAGTCTGAGACAGTGACCTGGTTCACTTTACGATAATCGGTACAGAAACGAAAAGTGCCATCGGGTTTTGGAATGAGAAGGCACAGAAGCCTGTGGGGAGGTACACAGTTCAGCTAAGTTATGTTTTAACAAAAAATCTACAATTTTTCATAATCTTTTGTGGATTTAGTCGATAGGCTGGATTGCTTCCAATGGGCTGTACATCCGAGATTAGCTAATATCATGTTTAAGCATAGCTGCAAAACCCTGGGAGGTCTGATGTGACTTCAGGAAATGTTGATAATAACTTAGTGGTACTTTCGCTTGAGATGGATTCAGAACAGAAAAATACTCATCCAAGCTGTTGAGTATGTGACTGTTAAGTAGGTTTCTTTAGGTGTGAGGAAGTCTAAATTCCCAATACAGGTTGACTTATAGCCCTCTGGGATGTCTTCCTTGACTGCCTGAATGGTAAAGCTCATGAGATTAATGCACGTTGTGAAATCTTTCTGGGTGATCAGGAGTATGGACTATATAGTTGAGAGGAGATATTTATTAGCAACTATATAGGACCCGGTGCAAACTTGCTTTTAAGGAGAGCCTGGAATGGGTAGAAAGAGTAACACTTTGTCACCTGGAGAAAAAAATGATCTTTTAACTAATTTAGGTTGGGACTTCACCCATTTTCTGGACTTTTTTAAGTTTGACTGAGCAATGGTTCGACTCCCAGTTAATTTGTCCCTTAAAGCTTAATAGATGGAGTGTCAAACCACTGCTCCTTTACTATTTTAAGGGGTCCCCTTATTTGTCTCCCATATAGTACCTCGAACGGGGAGAAACCCAATGACTCCTGGGGACATTCCCTGATGGCAAAGAGTAACAAGTCTATGCTTTCATCCCATTCCTTTTGGTGTTCTATACAGTATTTTTTGAGCATTGATGTACAATGGTCCACACTGAGGTCTTTCATCACCTGTTTGAAAAGATTGCTCGTAAAATTGGTGCCCTGATCGGATTGGATCTCTTTAGGAATGCCCACTGAAGTGAAAAGGTGCAAAAGATGTTTGATTACGTTTTTGAAGTGATGCTTTTAAGGGGAAAAGCCTCAGGATAACGTGTACTGGTATCCATAACTGTGAGCAGGAATTGATTTCCCTTCTTAGTCTTTGGTAATGGGCCCACACAATCCACAACAATCTTTTCAAATGGTGTAGAAAATACTGGGATGGGCTTAATATGACAAGATTTTAGGTATTTTGACACATCCTTCCTAAGTCCAGGCCAATAATAGTGTTGGAGGAGCTTTTTATATGTTTTCAGGATTCTCAAATGTCCTGAAATACCATCATGAGCAAGGGAAGTACCACGCTGGTCTGACTGGAGGTGGAATTACCACTTGATGTATTTCTAGACCACGTGGTCTAGATGGGTTGTTTTCTCCAGGGGCCTATAGGCCTCATCAAAACCCCTTCATGATAATAAAACACGGAAGGGTGTTAAATCTTTACCCCCAAACCGCTGCATGATGTAGTTTAGTCAAAGATGGATCAGATTGTTGGGCTTTAACGAGCTCATCCTTACTAATTGTCTTATTGTACAGATCTTCTGTGGTAGGAAAATATTAGAGGTGGTTTTTAGGATTTGTAAGAGGCCCATTTCTGCACACCCCAGTATCAGCATGGTGCAATAAGATGGGAAAAGATGAGGAATAGTTTCTTTAAGGTCAGTGTGGTGGAGTTGATACAGGTAAGGGAGATGACTGTCTTTATGTTAGGAACCACTAGATCTCCTACCAAGCCATTACCTAATAATAAAATGAATGCCGCTATCATTGCGGCATTGGGTCTTTCCTTATGGCTATTTGCACTTCCCTGTAATCAAGGGACATTGAGGTGCACTTAGCTAAAGGATAGAAGAATGGGATGAGAGATTCGAAATAGAACACTCTCATTAGTAAATGTAGATATCGGGAATGACGCTAAACAGGAGGATAGATTGTGCTGCGCCCGTATCACGTAGTATACGAATACGGAAAGAACGAGACCCCTCTATGATTGAAATTTTTTCCTCATAGGTGAATGAAGAGAAGAGATCCTGATGGGGCCTTTCCACATTGGTGGTTGCTATTGGTTTGAATTTGGGATCCAGGGAACTACTTTTAGAAGTTCGACACTTTGGGTGTTTACAAGACTGGATCGTATGGCCTGGTTTTTTACAGTAAGAACAATAAAACTTGGTTGCATCAGGGGGGGGTAGGTGTGGGACCTTTCGACCTACCACTCACGTCCCCAAGGTTATCATCAGAGGAGGACCTAACACGGGAAGTACCACGTTCTCTACTGCCCAGTGATCACCAACAAAGCGTACGCATCAGCCAGCCTAGCAGCACGCCCTAAATTAACCTCTCCACGCTCCTCCACATGCTTCCAAGATGAAATGGCATCTTGCTCTTCCACCTCCAGGACTACCAAATTTAACAACCTGAAATGTGGAGGTCTCTGCAGCCTCTAACCACTTCTTAAAACCTAAGCTTTTCTGAGCAAACTCAACAAAGGTGTGGGAAATGGTTTGCTATTTACGAAACTTCTGCCGGTATCCATCTGGCGTGATAGCAAGAGGTGAGGATATTCTTTTTTACGTTATCATAGCCATCAGTCTGGTCTAAACAGTTATAAACTCTACGAGCCTTACCATATAATTTAGGAACTAACACTGACACCCACTGGTCCTTTGGCCACTCATTCTTCCCGGCTATTTTCTCAAAAGTCCTAAATGACCCGTCCATATCGGATTCATCAAACCCGGGAACAAGGGAAGAAGCAGTAGCAGGGTTAAAAGCAGCTAGTTTCTCTCTTAATGCCACTTCCTTTGATCTAAACTCCGATGTTAAGGTGACTTCTATCTCTCTTACCTGTAGTTCTTTCAGTCTAACCTCCTGCTCCAACTTGGCTCGTTCCATCATTTCCTCATGCTCCAACTTGGCCTGTTCCGACCTTCCCTCATGCTCCAACTTGTGCTCCAACTTGGCCTGTTCCGACTCCTGCTCCAACTCGAGTTCTTTCATTTTGATTTGGAACTCGAACCTAGCTCGTTCCAGTTCTAAGGCGTCTATTCGTTGTGTTTCTTGTTGAGGGCTAGCCAGACCTGAAGCAACTTCTGAGTGAGGAGGGGTGGTGGATAGTGGTTGAAGTTTCTTGGACATGGGCGTTAATCTGTCAACAGCGGATTCTTTTAAAACTTCATGTTGAACCAGCACTTCAATCACATGATTTTTAACATTTCCTTAGTCAGTTGCTGTGAAAATGGGATATTATAATAGTTGGCTATTTCTTTCCATTCTTTCTTCAGGATATTAACACGTAATTTAGCTACGGAATATCCCACAAAATCCTGAGATCAAAAAGTGTAAAACCTGAGGTGGCCATTGTTAAAAAATAGGATAAATTTAACCACGGTCCAAAGATAAGATAAGTGGATAACCCCAGAAAATATCACGGCAGTGGATAACCAGAAAGTCCCGAAAACTAACCAAGTTATACCTAGGAAAATTACACTTATGATTATTGTTCTTCTGAGAAGATCCTTAGATAAGGATAAG
This sequence comes from Homarus americanus, assembly GCF_018991925.1. Lineage (NCBI taxonomy): Eukaryota > Metazoa > Arthropoda > Malacostraca > Decapoda > Nephropidae > Homarus > Homarus americanus. The sequence goes on along the minus strand of NW_024740902.1, from coordinate 220 downwards.
AGACTTGAAAGAGGTAGGGCGTATTACGGCATTAATATAAAGATCCGGATTAACAACCCTGATATACTTGAAAGAGGAAGGGCGTATTACGGCATTAATATAAAGATCCGTATTAACAACCCTGATATACTTGAAAGAGGTAGGGCGTATTACGGCATTAATATAAAGATCCGGATTAACAACCCTGATAAACTGTATGATTGACCCTGAATGAGATAAT